>NC_134485.1:15196610-15215208 GCF_040206685.1 Ascaphus truei | reverse complement strand
TCAGTGAGGGGTGGGACGCAGGCCAATGAGAGGTGTGCGGGGGGCGGGCATTGGACGCAGGCCAATGAGAGTCAGTGAGGGGTGGGACAGTGTGGCATTGGTGTTGGACGTAGGCCAATGAGAGGTGTGCGGGGGCGGGCATGGCCTGAGCAGGAGTGACAGGCCCAAGGTCCAATGCGATTGACCCTTGGGACGCAGACATACAGTGATTTCACAAATATATAGTAGATTGGAGAAAAGTTCTATCAATTTCCAATGGTAAAAAAAGATCTATTTGCAGATACAGACCATTGATATTTTCTCTCTTTCACATCTCTCTCTCCCCCTCTCTCTCTCTTCCTCATTCTTTCTTTCCCACTATGTCTACCCCTCTCTCCCTCTCTCTCTCTCTCTCTCTCTCTCTCTCTCTCTCTCCCTCTCTCTCAATCTCTCTCCTCTCTCTCTCCCCTTCCCTCTCCCACTCTCTCTCTCCCTCTCCACCCCTTTCTCTTACCCCCCCTCTCTCTCTCTCTCCCCTTTCTATCCCCCTCTCTCTCTCCCCCTTCCCCTCCCTCCATTTTTCTTTCCTTCCATCTCTTTCTCTCCTTCCGAATCCTTTATTTTCTTTTTCTTTCCTCGACCTCTTTTGGCTTAGACAGAAACCTGTAAACTGGGAGGATTAGGATATTTAAAGCAGCAATCCCCTTACCTAACAACCTTTTCTGAACCGCGTTATCTTCAACTCTGCGGACACCCCTCTCCCTCCAGAGACCAAGGTACTTACTGTCAAAAGTACCTGCATTACTCTCCAGTTTTAAAATCACACGCCTGTCAATAGGAACGCATGATGCGAGAGATATAAACCACCATTTTGTTTCCCCTAGAGGGGTCTGAACCACTGGTGCCTTCACCAATAAGTATCTTGGAAACCAATGGGTCGGTGTAGATGACAATAGGGCGGATCAGCTCTGGGGACACCCTAGATCCCATCCTGAAAAAATAAGGGGGGGGGGAGCTAAAAAAGATGGCCAGCTTAAAAAGACAAAGGGCAAATATGATTGATGTCATAATATGAAAGCATGTCATGTTATATTTTTGATGTTGGAGAAGACTTTCACAACAGGAGGACTGTGACAAATGCAATCCTTTATTGCTTCACTTTTATCCCTTGAAGAATTCAAAGGTTTATACAACAAAAGAGGGGATTTAATTACTACCGTTTCTAGGACATTCTGAAGGACGATTCCACAAGGCTGAATAAAATACAGAAGGAGCAGGTGACATACGTCTGCTTTTATGTCAGAGTAGCGGGAGAAAAACATAACATATGACGTCCGTATTCATACACTCGGGTGTACAGTAACCCAGAAAAGAGAGAATATTAAAAATAGAAGAGGTTATAGTATGTATAAAAATAAAAATGGCTTGATAGTCATTAAAAATAAATAGTAGTAAGCCTGATTTCCATCAATCAAGAAAGTCAGCGGGCATCACGAAGCAAAATTGGAGGCTGGACTGTGCTGAAGTATGAAAAAAGTTTATTGAGCCATTGGCAAAAAATGGATTTAAAAGGGATAACCCTCCTCCCCCCCACCCCCCACCCCCCGAATGACCTCTAACGCGTTTCACACCTGGAGGGCTTTTTGACAAAGTCAAAGTCCAGCCTCCGAATTTTTGCTTCGTGGTGCCCGCTGACTTTCTCTCTTCAGTGAGAGGTTTCTCCCTGACAGTCTACACAGCCAGGAGCACGCCAACCCGGATGGAGCTGCAAGATGCAGTAAGTGAATTTTAAGTTTCCTCATTGACAGAGTTGCCCCCAGGAGAATTAGCTGCACATGCGGGACTTTAATAGACAGGGGTCCGGTGCCGCTCGTGAGACCTCCCACGGTCATCCCTCTCTTACTTATTGACACTACACCGCTAGGCTATTCCCCACAATAGGGGTCCAAGTTGCCATATAATCACAGCTCTGATTTCAAACCAGGATGCATTAGCACAATTGAAGTACCACACATACTTCGGGATCAAAAAACTCTGCAGCATTCATCATTTGGGGGATCATTTACCCCAGTCTCTTCTCTAAACCTCTTTAACTCCGTCCGTGCCAAAGGAGTTAATAATGAGGTGTAAGCTTTTGGAACTCATGTTAATAGAAGTTTAGCCTATTTCTGTGCGCAAAGAACAAAATAGGGGAGACCCTTCTAGAATAGAGAAGGAAGGAAAAGTGCAGGATTGCAAATAAAAAGCAGTCATGTTATTGTCATACCTTGTATGCAGACACAATTAACGCTATGTGACCCCTTAGGTATTTTACTCCTTAGTATTTTCATTAGATGTCACACAGTTCATTCATGTTTCATATATTCAATGCAGATTCTAATGCTGCGTTAATGTGAACACAAATTCAAATGGACACCATGATAATGTTGCGTCTCGACTACTAGATCCTGCTCCTAGATAGCCTAAGGCTATGGCCCCAGTATCGGTGCTGCACGTGAGCCTGCCAGGCTGGCGGTGCTTGCAGCTGTGATCCTCGGTCTGTGCAGAGCTGCAGGAGGAAAGACGGGGGAGGGGGCGTGGCGGGGGTGTGGCAGGGGGCACGACCATGACATCACCCGGCAGATTTGCCCTCATTGGCTCAACTGCCGGGGGCATGGCCAGCGCTCCATCGCCAGTTCTGAAGACAGTTTTACTGTCGTCAGAAAAATCTGGTCATGCAACGCGGCGGCAAAGGCAGCAAGCGGACCCGGCAGCACTGAGGGGCGGTTCTTGTCTCTGCAGTGCATGCCAACCGCTAAGGTAATGCAGGGGTTAACCCCTACCGCGTGGCCTAACCACCCTCCCTGGGGCAACTACCCATTTCACCCACCTCCTCAACCACTAACACCATACAGGAATGGGCAAAAGTGCTATTTGCCAAAGATGGATAATAGATCTTTTACCCATTAAAATAATCATTATAGTGCAATACAATAAAATACAATAAAACATAAAACACATTACAAAAAAAAATACTCTAGCCATTTAATCCATTGATTGTCACTGTGGAATGCCCTCAACGGGTCACAGATAGCCACATTGGCAAGCAATGGCCACCCAACAACCCCCCCCCCCCCAACACACACTGTAATGGGCCAAAGGACTATTATACAGATCTGGATAATAGTGCAGTTGGCTATTGAAAATAAAACATTAGCCAACCAACAAATAGTACATAAAAGTTGTATTTATCCTGACAGTATGGAGGCGGCCCTCTTATTCGGTCCTCATCCTCAGTTGGCAGAAACATTCAAATAAAAACACTAATTACCGACCACTAACCCCTTAACTACCTTAGTGGTTAGTAACCTCTAAAGTAATTATCCACCTGGGAGGCCTAACCACCATCTCCAGGGCAATTACCCCAATCCCTCACAACCTCTACCCCTATCACCACATATACAAATGGGCAAAAGCTCTAGTAGCCAAATGTGGCTTATAACCTGTTTGCCCATTTGTTTTCAAAACAAAATTAAATACACAATAAAATCACATTGACATAATTGTACAATAGATGACACAGTAGGAAATAAACCCATTGATTTTCACACTGATTATCTATGCCCACCATGGGGGCACAGATAGCCACAATGGTAATGAATGGACAATCTAAAAAAAAAAAACATTAATAAAACAAAATACATTACAAATAAATCAAAATAAACATTTTCCAAAAAATAAATTTATTGTCACTTTGATTAGCTATGCCCTCAAAGCGACATAGATATATAATCTGCCAATCAATGGGCAACCTAAAAAAAATACAATTAAATACAATACAATCAATGTGTTTCTTACCTTTGCCGAGATGAAGATTCATCCTCATACAATTGTGACACCAACTTTTGCCCCACGGCGCAATGATCCTCATCAGTATGATGCGAAGAAGTCAACGATCCTCTGTCTCTTGCAGAGGAGGCCCCTGTGAGTAGATCTTCAATCTTCTATGGTAAGCATAGATAATGATAGTGACAATCAATAGGGTTATTGCCTACTGTCTAATGTATTATTCTGTTACGTACATGTTATTTAATTGTGTATTTATTTTGTTTTCAAAACAAATGGGCAACCGTGCTATTAGCCATATTTGCCTACTACATACATACAGTACATAAATATACTGTATATGCTTATGTATGGGAATAATGTTTTAATTGATACTGTAACTCTGGTGCTTTGCTGTACTCATTCTGCTTGTAACACTGTACATCAAGAGGATGCTATTTGTTCCATAACGTGATAGAAAAAAAACTGGCGCACCCATTTATGCCAGCAGCACGTCTAAAACTTGTTATCTGAATTATTTACACAGAGCACCTCACACTTGGAAGATGTAAACGCAGTGTAACAGGGACTTATCACTGTTGAGAAAAACTGTCTCTAAATTCAGCAGTGTGCTGGTTAATTGCACAGGCAATCAACCAGACTCCACCTGGCTGATTAAGACTATGTTAAAAAAAAGCCTGCACCGAGAAACAGGAAGAAAATTTTCCTTAGCCCACAACTAGGGCTGACCAGAGGAACAGATGTCTTGAGCTGCAGAAGGACTGTATGTTGATAGTAAGACAAGGGGACAAGAACTCTATACCTGGACACAGAAATTGCCACAGCACACAAGGGTGCTGACCCAGGAGAGCAGAGAGGCCTTCCCCTACAGCTACAACAAACAGATAAGAGACTTTCTTCTTGGACTGTTGTATATCTATATGTACTGTCACGGCCCCTTTTATTCTCCAACATCTCCGGTTTGTTTGGTTATTTTTTTTCGAATGCCACGCACTTCACCGCGTTCATGCCGCATTCATGCCGAGACAGCACTAATAGTACTGTAGTTATCAGTGAAAGTTTGTATACAGCACACCACCCATAATGTTACAGTAGCTTGCTTGTGAACCTCTAATACATACCTCACATAACTGTGGGACTGTAATGTTGAAAACAGTTGAAAACAATTAAATAAGCACAGCGCTAATACTGTACAATGCACGCGGCCACGGCCTTAAATACCGGAACATGCTGCATCAAACACTGCATCTGCCCGCGGTTTTCAAAGTTGCGCTGAAACGGCTGCAGGAGGCTAAAGGCCACTGTATATATGTTTGGGGGTGGTAACTATCTTAGCTACCCACCCAGTTAGAGAGGGCTGGAGTAAAGGTGTAGATCATCTCCAAAGCGGAGTAGGCCTTTATTTTGTTTATTTTTAATGTTTTGCCGTGTTAAAGGAACAGGCGCAATAAAGCTTTATTTTAGTTTCACCTTTAAACGGTCTCCATTGCGTACTTCTGCACACGTCTCCTATATGCAGAATGAGAATAGAATATTGCATTATCTGCAGACTGAAACATCCATACACCCTGTCAACTGGAAATGTGATGGTGGCTACATCTGCATGTGTATACAATTAAAGTAATATAACAATATGCCATGCTAAGAATAGGAGTTCCCACCCCATGTAGTGCATGTGTGGGATCCACCGTTGGGGAAGGAAGGAGGAGGTGTTAACTGCCTATCAGAACCTCCTACAGTGCTCCATGGGCAGGGGGAACAGTGAACGGGTTAAGAAGGGAAATGCCATGAGAACAAGTGTTTCCTCCACATTTCTCTCCAGCCAGAAACGGAAACATGGTTTTGCTCTGTTTCCACTGTGGCTTTGGGCCCATTGGGCCAGGCCGAATTTTGAACCAATCCAAACCGTGGCAGGTCGGAACCTGAGGGCTCAGATTTTGCCCCTCTGAACTCAACCATCTTTAATAAATATATTTTGGCAAAATATAGCAGCAGATACAAAGTAAGTAGATTACGGTCTATGAAGTTTTAAAGATATTGGGGGTCATGCACTAAGCTCCGTTAAGTCACTTTTAGAGCGTAAAGTGCTCTTAGAACGTGATGTTGCGCTGAACCCGATACACTAAGCAACGCAAACAGGCACATTGCGCTCTAAAACTGACTTTTTTCAGGAATTTTTTCAAAGTCCAACTTTGCTCGTTCGTAACCCTGTTTGCGTTAAATTCTGCCCTTAAGCGGGATGCACTAAGCAACGCAACCTTAGCGTACGCAAAAGTTGCGTTGATCAGAACACGTCAGCTCAAGGTAGATGCAAAAAAAGCTGGACTTAGAAAAAATTATTGCTTCACATTTTTGCATGCGCAAAACCCATACAACAGGCCGGCGGGTGTCCTCGGCTGACCACGCAGCGGTCCCCGAGGGAGCCCTGGGGTCACGCGGGTGTCCCCTTTTGGTTTGCAGGGGACCTCTGGAGACCACCTGAGGTATCCTCGGGCTTCTCACAGGTACCAGGCTGAGGGGTCCACGGGGGACACCTGCGGGGAAGAACTGGTGGCCCCACATCTGTGGAGGCACCACGGACCCGTAGGAACCACCCGTGGGTCCCCAGACCCCTGTGGGAACCACCCGAGGCCCCTCAGACACCTGTGGGTCTGACCCGGGGCCCACCAGACATCCACGGGCCTACCGTGGAGACCCCATTGTGGCCCACGGTGACCCACGGAGACCACCTGGTGGACCATGGTGCCTGGCGGGGACCACCCACAGGCCTCCAGACCCTGTTTGAAACATGGTGCTGGGCTACTGTAGGTCTGTGAGGTGACCCGTCAGGCCCACCGGGGACTCCCGTGGGCCTGGGGTATTAACCCTGTATGTAAAATAATAAATCATGTATTTATGGGGGGGCACAGGGGGTGGTTTATGTATTTAATAAATAGAATGATGTTTATTGTGGGGCAGTGTATTGTTTTTATTGTGGGTACTGGGGGTGGGGGAAGGGTTTTTTGGCCCCAAGGGTATGTGGGTAGGCCTCCCGGCTGGGTAGTGGGTGAGGGTGGTTAGGCCTCAGGGGTGGGGGGTTAGTGGGAGAGGGTATGTAGGCCTCCCGAGTGGTGGGTGAGGGTGGGTTAACCCCTTAATGACTGTAGCGGTTAATAACCGCTTTGGTGATTAAGGGGTTAGGGGACATTACATTGGCTATTTTTATTCTTGTGCTTGTTTTGCTGCATCGGAGGCGGCATGGGCAGGTTGAAGATGAAGATGACCTTCATCGTGGGTGCCTGTAAAAGGTAAGTGTAATATATATTGACTGTATTTATTGTAATTTATATGTATTTAAAATGGGCAAATGCATTATTATCCATATGTGGATAATAGTTTTTTTGCCCATTACAGTACTGTATGTGTTAGGTTGTGTTGTATATTGCTATGTTTATTGGGGGCAATTGTCCAAAATAAACATGCTAATGGGCCTTAACCCCTTCATTGCCTTATCGGATAGCCACTAAGGTAATGAAGCTGCTTTAATGTATTTTTATTAATAGTGTGCAGGAGCAGGGGGTCCCCTGAGCTGAACCGCATTGATTTCTGCCTCAGGGACCCCCTGCTTCCCGAGTTACAGGCCCCGGTTTGGGGCATCGGTGCCAGTGTCGCCGCCATCTTTATAGAGCCCACGTCGCGTCTTGGACGCTATAAAGATGGCGGCGACAATGGCACCCGATGCCCCATACCGGGGCCTGTAACTCGGGAAGCAGGGGGTCTCTGAGGCAGAAATCAATGCGGTTCAGCTCAGGGGACCCCTTGCTCCCGCACACTATTATTAAAATTTACATTAATACAGCTTCATTACCATAGCGGATAGCCGCTACGATAAGGAATTATTGTTTATTGTTCTGTGTGTTTTAATACTAGTGTAGATGTGCAGGGGGTCTCCTGAGCTGAACCGCATTGGTTTCAGCCTCGGGGACCCCCTACTTCAGGAGATATAGGCCCCTTTATGGGGTGCCGGTATCCCCTGCAGAATTTAAATGTCCCGGTCACGTGACGCGGGAGCTTTAAAGTGCAGGGAATACCGGCACCCCATAACGGGGCCTATATCTCCTGAAGTAGGGGGTCCACGAGGCTGAAACCAATGTGGTTCAGGTCCTGAGACCCCTGCTCATGTACACTATTATTAAAATGTATTTATTTAGTGTACGATCGTCAGTAACAGTCTTGCATGGAGATACAGAATCTCCATGCAAATGTTACATGCGGCTTTTTTTTCTATCAGCTAGCGTATGTTTAGGTTAAGAACGCTAGTGTTTTGAGCTATTTTGAGCAGGTACGTTAAAAAATGGGTTCAAGGCCTTAGTGAATCGCGTCCCCGGCCTCACTTTTTAACGATCCTGCTTTTTTGGAACATCAGAACGCAAACCCATTGAGCTTAGTGCATAGCCCCCATTGACCCTTATTGGGTATCATACAGAATGCCCTTTTGAACTCAGTGGGACTTTCGGTGAGATAGCGCCGGACCGACACTTTCACACTTTACAGAATAAGGGCCATTGAAGGAAAACAGTTGCAAACAAAATGCATTTATCACAGGAAAACATCTCTTTGCTTTCTATGGGATTTTCCGTTTGATGAAATGAGTGCCTTCCCTCTCCCCTCCCCACCCCCGACCCCCCAGTGTTGCAGCCAGAACCCTTTGATGAATGGACCCCTGCGTGTTTTCGGTTCACCTGTAGCACCGCTGTATTCACACTGAGGTGAATGTACTGGCGAATCTTTTCTGCCAATGTTTGATTGCTCAGTAATCGCTGAACATACAGCTGACAAATGATTTCCAGAAACACAGAGCTCTGCAGAACTGTCAGGGATTCACCTCACTACTCATCCGCTTCATTTCAAACCATTCCGTTTTCTCTTCGTCTCTTTGTCTCCATTATCGCTCCTGGATTTTATCTTTGGGAAAAGGTTATGCTTTTAAAGGGAACCGCTAAACAGGGAATAATACTGTTTAAAATAATGCATTGCTGGCATCAATTCAATGTTTAGGTCTAGATGTACTAAATCATGTTACGTTGCTAGGTAGTTAACAGCTCCTTTAAATCAGTGGACTGGTGTAAGGTAGGAATAGGGGGAGGGGGAGAGTGAACACTCTTGCTACTGTCTACAGAGATGTAGGGGTGCTGGGGCTAAAGCATGTAGAGAAGGGGTGCCTATGAAGAGACATAGGTTGAGAAAGAAGGCCCCTAGTGTAGCACTCCCCGCCGTGTATTGATTATTCAATTAATATGTAACTTTTATTAGTTTATGTTAAAATAATGTTTGACTATACAACATAAAAGGTCTCAACAGAGCCACTATTGCATACATATATAGATGATATGTTCATCCGTAATGCTCCTGTGGTAGCAAGTATAGGTTCACCTACAGATTTTGTGTAGCCAGGTGAAGGGTAAATTATTTTATTTTTCAAAAAGCGAACAAAACCCACTTAGTGGGTAAGCAGTAATACCTGCTGCTATTCCTAGTATTTTTGTGTTGGTGTACTTTGGCCAGATAGATACATTTGGCGTGCTGAGGACCACGCCAGTTGGAGCTGTGACACGGAAGGGGTAGGTTGTGTGTGCATGTGTCAGTGGCACCTGCACTAGGCCAAATACCCCCTAGTAGGCCCCAGCTAGGCCCCGACTCCCCTCAGCTTGTGGGTGCTACAGGGACAGGCCCCTAGATAGGGACACTGCCCCTGTAGCATTAGAGTGAGGGACACAGACAGGACGCGGCTGCATCCTGTCCTCAGGTGGTCTGGTACCAGACACCTGCTACCACAAAGACTCGTTAAGGTGGTACACTCCACGCAAGACCCACCCAACGTAGAAGCGGAGGCTTTGCGGTTATCTACTCCGGATCCGTGGATCCCATCTGTGACATCAGCACGCCCGGGTCTGGAGTCACCCAGCAGGTTCCTCCTCCCATCACTTGCACCAACCAACACTTAGTGGGCAGCGCTGTACCACACTTTGGGGACATCAGGGTGGTTGGGTGCCCAAGGGCCCCTCGGTACTTTGGGGACTGTGACTCCAAGGAAGGGAACAAAGTATTGGAGGGTACGGCCGTGCGTGGCCGAGGTGGTGGGGCTGGTACCGAGCATCGAATCAGGTGTACCCCAGGTTCCCAGCGGTGGATGCTCAGATCTCCTGTGCACCACAGGTATTGCACACACACAATCACCATAGCCACACATCTCCCAGGGTGTGGGGAAAAGTGTGTTACACATGTAACACCTCTACCCCCAGCCAATTGTAGAGAGGCCACACCAAAACAGTCCCAAAGTGTGTGTGTGTGAGGCTCAGCGGTTTTACCTTCCAACTCAGGGTTCTGGAATCTCACGCAGGACTGGTATGTGAGCAATAATAGGACAAGGCGCCAGGAACTTTAATTAAACTTTATTTGAGTTGTCTGAATTTTCAGGCCAGCAACAGGACAGGTTTTCAGAAGTTACACGTAGACGCATACACTTAGGTTTCCTCAACCATGAGATTTGCAGGTAGATCAGCTCTTTTTCTACTGCCTAAGACAGAGCTGGAACCTTCTTCTTGCAATTCCTGGCAGTCCCACCCAGGTCTCCTTCAGGAGCCCCTACTGAGAAGAACCTACTCCCTACTGTGGCAGGACTCCTTTCTAGTGCAGTGTCTGAAGGACCGCTATACTGGGGGACGCCCGAACTCAGAAAACAAGAAATGTTGCCCAACCTTTTAAAGGGCTAGGAGAGCCCTGGAGATCCCCTCAGTGCGGGAAGAAAATATGATCTGATCTAAATATCCAGATCCCAAATATGTACTGTATAACCTTTGTCCCCACACCTGCTGCTGGGCAGGAAAAGATAAGGTTTACTTAACTAAATCATCCCCCAAAGGGTGGACTTTTCAATACCTTCTAAAAGGACTGAAACAACCAACCACTGAGCTAAGTGATTTGGAGCATAAGATTGGTTACATATGATTAGCTACTGTACTTGATATAAGTTACTTACTAGGCCTGGAAGAGGAAGCAACCCCTTAACTCTCTGTAGGTACCAGGACTCACTAAGAATGCTTTAACACAGGGGAACGCAATCTTCTTCCCCTGCGCCCCCCTGCCACTGTCCCCCTCTCCTCGCGCCCCCCCCTTCTTACCTTGACTCAGACATCCCGGTGTCATGACGTCACTTTGCCATGGCAACGTGATGTCACATGACCCTGCGGTGCCATTTGACGCTGTGTTGCCATGGCGACGCAGCACCAGGAGTCGTCTGAATCAAGGTAAGAAGAAGTTTACAGAGGATTTGCAGCTCTCCCCGGCATTAATTTAAATGCCTTCGGGAAGCATGCGAGCCCCTGTAAGCCCCGCGCAGCGAATTTCACACCCCCCACTTTGCGCACTGCTGCTTTAGCATACCCCCAAGGGTGCTACATACAATATACAGTATACAGAGAGAGTGCTAGTCAATAATCAACCATTGACTTGTCCCTGTAAACTCGTCTTCGTGGTAAAGGTTCTCAGCTGCAAAGTTTTTCTTATGTTGCATTGTGTGGGATATACTGCATACTCATACTTGGCCTAATATAAATAACACTTTGAAGCATCTCCATGTGACGAAATAAGCACCAGGGCTTCCATAAAATAAAGGTTAATCCCAGCCTGCTGCCTCTTTGCCTTGTCAGTTGCCTTCATTACAGAAGTTATTATGGAAGTGCCTACCCTTGTGATTTCATCACGTTACACTGCGCATGTCCTACTTATATCTTGTAAATAGGATTCCAATTTTTGTCTGTCACCGAGAGGAGCTATTTTTAATCATCATTGTTTTTAATAAATGTCATTTTTGTTCATCTCACCTTCTTGCCTACATTCTTGGGGAACTCACCACTCCCTATGCCCCTTAACTATTGCTGGTTTGTTACAGTATCACACTATGTATTTTTGTTTCCCTTTCTCTTTTATGTGCTGATTCATCTACTCATCTCTAATTGGATCCAAGTGACTTTGGACTTTGATAATCATTCAGTATGGTCACCTAATCAAGGACTTATATCACTGGTATCATTTATTTGTTACACTATCTGATAGTTTATGATGTATTTGATGTTTTTGATGCACATTTAGTTAATTCATTTGGTGCCGTTGGGTAACATCTCTTCCCACCTTCATTATAGAGCCACATATAATGTATTTGCAATACTCTACAGCTTTATGAGATACTTATTCACATCCTCCAGAGCCCCTGAGCCCTCTATCCTGTGCCTGGCTGAGGTGTCACTCTGTCCCAGAAGGTATATATTGTAGGGCTGCATGATCTGGATACCATGGCCTGTCTGCCATTTGCTACATGACCCCGGCTGAGATGAAGGTTTTGAAGTTTCCTAAATGCCAAACAAACCAGCAGCCTTAGCTGGGGGAATCATTAACCCCTTCCAGACTGGATCCCCTCCGATTTTCAAATATCTGTTGGATACAAGCCAGCCCTGTGATTGGCTGAAGATTAAAAAAAAAAAACATAAACTCCCCTAATATCCCTGATAAGTCCCAAATAAAAAATCCTAGGGAGTATTGGGGAAGTAAATCTTTATAAAGTCCTGCCAGGTAGTTTTGCCTTTTGGATTCACCCGAGGAAGCGATTTATCTTCCTGTGATCTCTCTTGGAAGATATTGGCCTCTCTGCACCAGCCCAAGAAACCTTTTCGCACCCAACAGACTGTAACAAAACTTCTCATGAATTATAAGAACCTTTCCACTACACCCCTCCCGCCTCCGTTTTATTTGCTGTTGCTGATTTGTATGAAATACCTTTTTGTGTGCTGTACCTTTCAATATTAACCCCCTTGTTTAATACCTCTATTGTTGGGCTAGGTGTTAATATACTGTACTATATGTTGTGTCATTTGGTAAGTGTGCTTATTGGGTATTCTGTGACCCTGGCATTTGTCTTGTGCTTCATTATCCCCAGTAATCCCTAAGTAATAGTATAGATTGGGGCGCTGGTACTTGAAGTGGGATTAACTCCTAGTGTGAGTGAGGGATTACCAGGAGTCGGTGGGAGTTTACCCTGTATATGAGCAGTGCTCTTGGGTGGGATTCCCTCATAGCCTGCTTGGTGGCAACACTAGCTTCTAGTGAGTTTAGGGGAAAGATCCAATCAGGAACAACCGGTGCCCAGCCAAATGAAGCAACAAGGATGTAGTGACCAAAAAAGTTTTTTAATGGATAAAAGACATGAAAAACATGAGTAGTGCTGGCTAATCTCTAACGTGACTCTGCTCCGCCCCCTCCCCTATTGGCTGCTATGCCTTATTAATACCTTGCTTGCACTCTCTAGCTTTGCTCAGCATTATCTCTTGTAGCCTTGTGTGCCTCACTGTTCTGCTGTGCTTAGCTCCTGTTCCAGTCTTGTCTTTCATTTTGTCTCCTCGTGTACCGTTCCGGCTTTTTAGTGAACCCTCTCTGGATATCGACCTCGGCTTACCCCCGACTACATTTAGCTCTACAATCCAAGACCACGGCTACACGGACTTCGACGATTCTCAACTCTACAATCTCAGACCACGGCTTAACGGACTTCAACTTCGCTGCTCTCTATAACCCAAGACGCCGGCGAGAATACGGACTAACCCACACTCTCCTACCCAGACCCGGCTACACTGACAATCCGCCTTCCAGGCACGCCTCTGCTGCTGTCGGTGCGTGGTTTCATACCTTCCCACCTCAGTACCGGGGTCTTGTCTTGTTTGTGGGTAGCGCAAGCATTACAAAATCCCAGTTGGAAGCATGCAGACATGAGCAGAAGCCTGCATGCCCATGCCCACTTTAACGAAGTGGAAGGCTGCAATTCTTTGCATGTTTGGCTGAGTCTGGGATCTAGTGGGCACACCAGTGATTATTCAACCTAGTGTGATACTTCCCAAACGGAACCAATACAGCTGCTGCGTGTGAGGGGGGTTTACAGGAAGTGGAACAGAGTCTCCAGTGTTACCCGGATCAGCATTACAGGATCATCTCCAGCGTGAATTTGTTGGTGTAGCTGACGGAGGTACGCGGAGACCCTTTGGGGTCATCACAGATACATTACCTGGTGAGACCGTTCCTATACACCCTTGCTGTTGTAGCCCCGGTGCCCTGCAGCTCCCAGAGACCCCCTCCTTGCACGCCGAGCGGTCGCGGGTGCTGCCGGGGGCAGCGAGGACACCGCCGGCACACAGCGAAGGTGGGGGCCGGAGCAGGGAGCGTTCCGAGCCTCAGGAGGCTCGATGGCGCACCCAGCTAGCGGGGGCCGCCATTGTGGTTGCACGCACATCTGCCGTGATTGCGCATGCGCGGATAAGGCTAGGGAGTTGCGGCGGGCCTTAGGAAGTCGCGCATGCGCAGTAGAATCGCGCACGCGGCCCCAATATAGGAATAGCCTCCACGGGACTACAATTCCCAGGAGGTTAAGGGTGGAAGGCACCAGGTGTCTCAGAGTGGCTAATAGGGCTGGAGGATTGCCCTGCAGGGGGAAGAGATACTTTTCGCGGGGTTTTGAGGAGAGGGTCAGTCGGCGCCAGGAGAAGCTAGGGGAAGGAGGTAGGGTGCAGGAGTCAGTGACTCCCTGCACTAGGCCAGCAGCCCCGAGGCCCCAGATAGCCCTGAGCCACCCAGTAGTTGAGTTGTGTCAGGGACAGGCCCGAGGTTAGGGACCCTGCCCCTTACTATCCAGAGCCAGTTAGGGACCCAGCGGACGCGGCGCGTCCATCCAGAGGTTTGGGCTCAGACCTTCGCTGTTGCTGCAGCAGCCATCCGGGTGGGATCGCCCCGGATGGTAGTTCCTGTATTCAGCAGTCCTCGGATCCTTTGTGAAGCTCCTTGGCAGGCCCGGCCACTGGAGTGCTCGGCAGGAAACCATCACCAAGTGTACCAACGATCCTATATTATATTCACACGGGACCAGTGGCTGCGCAGTCACACATATCTATCTCACTTGTAGGGTGGGGGAAATACTGTGTGTTGTTACTGGACATGGGGGGGGGGATTACCCGGTGGAGGTGGGAGCGTCCTGCGAGACGCAGTAGTTAGTGTCATATGCAGAAGTACGTTTGCACTAGTAAAGTCATTGGTTGTTTTACATGCTGTGTGTGGAGTGATATATATTGTCCTGCGAGGAACTACTCCCCCTCTGGTGGGAGCCATCGCAGGTGGAGGCTCTGCACCAAGTACGAGGTTACTCATATTGTTATACGTGCCCCAGGCTCTCCATGGCGGAGTCTGTGTGTGGCTCAGCAGCGGTCGCTCCGGCAGTGTGGATCCCTGGAGGCTGCTGTTTTCAATCTTTGCAGAGGCTCCGGTCTGAATTCCAAGACAGTTGCTCTACGGGCTTACACTTTTCAGCATTGCTGTAAGTAGGATTCCAATTTTACTCCTACTGCATGTTACAGCCTTATTAGCGTCTCTAGCCACTTACATGTGTATGTTGTTTTATTTTTTACATTTGCATTAAATTTGTAATTATTTTTTTGCCAATCTTTACAGTGCTTTTTGTTTGTTTATGTGTTACACTATGATCTTTTTTCTTTTGTCTTTTCTGTTTTTGTCTTAAATGTTTGTTTATCCCTATTGAGACTTCATTGAAGACTTCTTCCAGGACTCCTCTCCAATCGTGTTGGACTTTATATTTGGTTAGATTTTTATATTTCAGAGGCGCCAGTTTTTCCTTTTTTTGTATCCCCTATAATAAGCTGCATCTCTCCTGCACGGTAATACAATTTGCAATTATATTCACTATCACAATATATTTGTATATATAGGTTTTTTTGGGTTTTTTTCTTGTTGCACAAGGTCCAGCCCCTTCGGTAAACC
This sequence comes from Ascaphus truei, assembly GCF_040206685.1. Lineage (NCBI taxonomy): Eukaryota > Metazoa > Chordata > Amphibia > Anura > Ascaphidae > Ascaphus > Ascaphus truei. The sequence continues at coordinate 15,199,554 of NC_134485.1, read as the reverse complement.
ACCTTTATGTATCAAATTACCATTTAATCTCATGCTCTATGTGGTTGTGTATTTGTTTTTCCTTAGTGACATTTTGTGTGATTTTTCACCTTCACGCTACTTGTGCTTCCTCTGAACCTCCTTTCTCTTTTTTTTTTTTTACATAACCTTTTCGTTGACCAGACTTCTGGAGCTGGTGATGGCATTTACACCAAATATTTGGTTCTCCAACATTGTTTCTTGGAGAATGAGAACGTTTCTACCCTAATACATAATAAATAACTTTCCCAAATTCTGAAACCTGTTCATCAAAGAGACGGAAACGGCATTCTGGTCTCCATGCAAGAATTACAAAAACGTCAATTTCTCTGAAGTTAATCCCTTGTGCTTTCCTGTATGATTCATTCTTTTTTTGTTCACTGCCTCCTGGAAATGAGTTTTGTTTGTATAAGTATTCTCACATCTGACTCATCGTGAAGATTAACTCTTTACGACCTAAAAACTACCCAAGAACAGATAAAGTGAGCTCTGTATCACAGAGAATGTGATAACACCAAACTATTACTGGACTTTCTTTAGCGTGTGCGTGAATCTGAATGTATTTATGTAAACAAAAGAGTCTGTAGTTTGAAATCATGCTGCTTGTACCTTTACGAGAATCTGAGTACCGTGAATCGTGTTCAAAGAATAAATATACGGATATATAAATGTGTTTCATATCCCCTGTTAATAGTTTGTGCACTTGTGTCAATTGTAAGAAATATATATATGCTGTATATATATATATATATATATATATATATATTACAACCTAAGGGTCTTAATACTAACCTGAATTATGCCTGTTTCCTGTAATCCCCCCCCCCCTGCTATTTGTTGTTACCCACTGGGTACTATAGTCAACCACTAGTCACATATAAGTAAGAAGCCTGGCTAATCACTATTTACCCCGTGCTGTTGGTCGTTGGCCCCTGGAACCCACTGGTTCCCCTGACCTATCCTCCACTTTGTACCCTGGACACTGACACAGATACCATGCTATCTGTTCAGTCTACTGGTAGTTGCTCTCAATGCCCATTGATTGGCTAGGACATTACCTGCGACCTACAACTATGCTCATTGCATTTGGTTTCTTTCCAGCAGAAGTGGATCCCTGCAGCGCATCATATACTGTATAGCAATGCATACTTTATAGACTGCCTTTTGCCTCTTGTACCTACTGCCTGATGCTTCCTTACTGGTTTTGCTACTTATCTATTTCATTGGACTATGCAGATGTTGCCCAACTAGACGTGTTCTTTGGATCTAGCCAAAGCAATTTCGATAGACTGTGGTGAAGACATATGGCCCATAGACCTCTAATACATTTGCTTTGGCACACTGTTAATGGACAGTGTTTTATCCTGGATAACTTATTAATCCCAGCATCTTTAACATATTGTCAGTGGACTATGAACTCTTGGACATTCTGTCCTCAACATTGTATGAGTGTATCTGACAGATCTATTACACTACATCGCTTCAGCTGGGATGCTCCCATATAGCCTACTTTTACAGGGCTTGTGTATAGTACTTCCATATATGTGGGGTGTGCCACTAACTTATTAGCGAAACGCAGCATAAACCCCAAACATGAATCTCATCCTGGGAGTATCCCTACAATCCCACCCCCTCCCAACACTGCCCACAATTTTCAATTTAGCCCAGTATCTGAAGAGGAGATTACAGAAGCGCTCCTCAAACTAAAACTAAGCAGCCAATGTGGACCCGACTTACTACAATCTAGGTTCCTACGACTTGGTGCCCCAGCCATTGCCAAACCAATTGCGTCCATAGTCAACTCTATCCTGTCTGCAGGCCATATCCCTAAGACCTGGAAAACTGCCAGAGTTGTCCCAATCTTCAAAAGTGGGGACAAAAACACTGTCTCAAACTACAGGCCAATCTCACTTCTCCGAATTCTATCCAAAGTTATGGAAAAATGTGTCCACTCCCAATTAAGCGATTTCTACACCAAGACAAATTTCCCTAGCCAATTCCAGTCTGGGTTTCGTCCCAAACACTCCACCGTAACTACCCTGCTAAAAGTTTGCAATGAAATCCAGTGTGAAATGGAACGGGGACAACTCGCTGGTGCAGTATTCCTAGATTTTGCAAAGGCTTTTGACACAGTTGATCATGTTATCCTGCTTAACAAACTCCAGAGCTCTGGAATAGGGAAACATGCTTTAAACTGGTTTCAGTCCTACCTATCAGGAAGATCCCAACATGTGTCCATCTCAGGCTCTAACTCCAACCCCCTGGATATCACCTGTGGTGTCCCGCAAGGCTCTGTTCTGGGGCCCCTACTCTTCTCAGTGTTCATTAATGATCTTCCCACAGCTTGTAAGGAAGCCTCAATACACATGTATGCAGATGACACAATCCTATATGCACACAGCCATAACCTCTCTGACCTTCAACACATACTTCAGTCTGACTTTTTGAGACTCAAAAACTGGATTTCCCAAAACAAACTGTTTTTAAACACTAATAAGACTGTAACAATGGTATTTGGGACCAAGACTAAATTTGCAAAGTTTCCAGTGACTGAGCTCCTGATTAGAACCAACGCTAACACCACCATAACACTTGTCACTAGTTTTAAATACCTGGGCTTATGGTTTGACTCCCACTTAACATTCGGGATGCACATTGATACCCTGACAACCAAGACCTATGCCAAACTAGGTGTACTTTACAGGAACAAATCCTCCCTAAGTCTCCTGGTCAGAAAGCGTATTGCACAGCAGATGCTAATGCCAATTATTGACTATGGAGACATAGTATATGGCTCGGCTCCTCAAACCCACCTTAGCAAACTTGACACCCTCTACAATTCAATTTGTCGTTTTGTTCTCCAATGCAACTACAACACACATCACTGCGAAATGCTCAAATAACTAGATTGGTCATCACTAGAGTC